>NC_068393.1:20083143-20100643 GCF_023724105.1 Carassius gibelio
CCCCTAGAGGATGCAGTTTGAAGTTCCCTTGAAAGGGAACATCTCAGGTTAGTTATGTAACCATGGTTCCCTGAGTAGGGAATGAGACACTTCGACTTCTAGGTTTCTTGCCTTACTTCGGATGCAAGGTTCAGACGAAGAAGTGGATGACGTGTTCTCTCGGCGCCTATTTATACTGTAGTCACACCAGTAGTGATATCATTGTCTGTTGCCGACCAACGTGTTGTTGGTGTTTTCAATGTATACTTCAGACACGGATCACAACGAGGCATTCCCCATAACGACCCATAGAGGACGCAGTGTCTTGTTCCATACCATGGTTACATAAGTAACCTGAGACGTTACCTTTCAAGGGAACTTCATACTGCATCCTCTAGGGGTCGCTATGGGTAATGGTATGACCACGCCACCATGCTGAGGGAAGTGTAGGACAAAACCATGGAAAGCACTAAGAGTTGACCCAGGGACGTTACACTGTTGAGTCAGTAATTTTTTATTTGAAGATGAAGAATACATTTTTCAGAAAATACTTTTATCCAGCAAGGATGCATTTAATTGATTAAAATAATTATAAAGACAATTATATTTTGTTACAAAAGTTTTCTATTTCACATAAACGCTTTTCTTTTGACTTTCTAATTATCAATAAATGTCCACGAAAATAAGAAGCAGCACAAATGTTTTCAACATTGATAATAATAAGAAATATTTATTGAGAATAATTTATTGAAAAATTATTTATTGAAGACTGGAGGAATGATGCTGAAATACAGCTGCGCATCAAAGGAATAAATTACATTTTACAGTATATTCAAATAGAAAACAGCTATTTTAAATTGTAATAAAATAATATTATGATATTATACCTGTGTGTAGTCGCTCTGTTCCTGCTGGGTGGTGTAGTGGAGGCGAGGGAAGGTGCTGCTGTTGGTCAGCTGGTTGTTTAGGGGCAGCATGCAGTCCGACTGAAGCGTTGTCTGGGTGGAAACAGGAAAATGATGCAGGTGAGGATCCAGAGTGGTGTAATGGTT
Organism: Carassius gibelio; assembly: GCF_023724105.1. Lineage (NCBI taxonomy): Eukaryota > Metazoa > Chordata > Actinopteri > Cypriniformes > Cyprinidae > Carassius > Carassius gibelio. Next base: position 20,084,175 of record NC_068393.1, read on the forward strand.
GACGGTGGGGTTTAAGAGGAAGGTAGCATGAGGGTCCGGGGCCAAGGGACACAGGGGCTCCTGGGGGCCCGCAGTAGGGTCGCAGGTGTCGGACAGATAGCGACTATGGTTGGCCCCTAAGCCTTTCATGGTTGCTGTGTAGGGTCGGCTCTAGAACATGATCCCAGATGAAGAGAGACGACGGCCCTGGAGGGCGACCCCTACAGGACAGACATAGAAACACACTGTCAGTGTCTGTTCAGATCCAGCTGGTTGCAATGATGAACCTGCCGAGCGTAAGAGCATACAGGTTTCCTTCAATTATATTTTCATGTCTTTGCAGTTAACTGAAATAAAATACAGTTAAAGAAACACAAAATTACTTTTTTTGTTTTGTTTTTGAAACGCGGTGAAAACGCCAATTTAGACGATGTTTTAAAACAAAAACATACTAGTGTTAACAGCGCATCTTGTGTTTTTTATAAGCAAAGACAGGTTCTGTGAATGCCTCCTTAATATCTAAAAAGAATATATCTTGATTTAAGAATTTTTGGTACCAGAAAACAAGACAAAAACACTGCACAAGACAACATTTTTTGCAGTTTATGTCTTCATTATTTCAAACAGTGAACAGCAGGTTTCTATAGTCTACATGCAAATTCTTCTGAATCAAACTCTCTCATGCTCACATTTAGCATGTCACATTCAGCATTCACCAGCGTCTTCATCATCTGTGAGTCGCTCTTCTCATCAACATTCATCTGGAGCTGGATATGTGGAAGTCACACACTCATTGTGAGCCGAATCTCCCAAGACATTGACTCAAAAGTCTCCGCCGATCGCAGCACCATTCACAAAACCTCACAAAGAGCTCTACTGGCATGCTAAACACAGCTGTTTTCATCTGTCATCACTGCTCTGCGATGAGTCACGGCGTCGTCTAAGAGCCTGAACAGCTTGTTAGCATTCAGCCCACAGCTGCGCCTCCTCCCAACCCCGACCTGAGCGCCGTCACTGCTCGTGCTCGCAACCCGAGGCCATTACAAACACCTCACTCGCGTTTGCAATGAGGAAACGAGTTAGTTGACAGTCATTTTGCATGCATTTGAAAGCCACCAACTGGGATCCTGATGCCTGGCTGAAAACAAAAGAAATCACTTTTGTCTTTTTAAGAGCTGATTTACAGCTGAAATGTATTTAGTTTCATAATTGATTAATTCAATATATATATATTAAATATATAAAAACTGAAATAAAATTAAAATATCCAGTAGATTAAAATGTCATGTCAACAATTTCATTTAATGTTGAAGTAGGCTACTCAAATAACTAAAACTAAATAAACTAAGATGAATAATAAATTACTACAAATATAAAATAATATGCAATAATTTATTTATAATTTTATTTTATGCATGTCAAAATTATTAGGGGCTCAAAAATAATAATTTCAACTATTTATTTTTAATTGACTCGAACTGATTCAAATACATTAATGTCACAGAAAAAAACATTAAAGACTCAAAAAGTGACTTATAAGCCAATTATTTATTTCAATCATTTAACATATTACATTTTACTACAAAATTAACATTAAGATATTTTTTTATAAACTATATTAAATTGACACTTATCATCTTAACATTTATCATTTATTAACTAGACTGTTAATTCTTTACTTATTAATAAGAATGATATATCATTATTAATTTACTATTAAATAATTAGAGCTATTTATTTATTTAAATTATTTATGAACTTTGGACTATATTTGAAAACATAATTAGCATCTATAATCAAAATATTTACAAAACAAAATATATTTTTTATTGAAATATGCATGAAAGTTTTGCATGAGGTGAATGTAACCAAAACAGCAAAATAAACCAAATGATACTCACCTTGTGGAAAGTGTTTCATCTAAATCAATTCAGTGTGGTTTTAACTCTCAGAAAACCCTGACAACATTGAGGTTCAAGGCTGAATTTAAAGCAGGACATGCAGCAGCGGGGCGTCCCGTCTTCCTCCGATCACAGTGTGATTTCTGACCCAGCGCTCATCTCTAAGACATAGTGACAAACAGCTCACTATCACACTACTGTATTATCTCTGTACAACATGCAGGCACATTTACTGTGTGCATACACTATCCAGATGACCTGCTACATTTGCTGAAGTAACAAACCCACTGCAGTATATCAAACAATGCAATGCTATCAATTTAACCATCCATTTCAATTTCATAAAGAAACTGCAAAATAACAATTATTTCTGAGACTGTAACCTTGATTTTGCTTGTTGAATAAAGCATGGAACCAAGTGAATGCAGCATACCAGCATTTGAAACACTTATTATGCCATGATGCATAATCTTTTCATAAGCACTGAAATAAGAATGAGACAGGGAAAAAATATAAATACATTTCACAGTTTTAAGAGCACTCTAAACAAATCACTAGTAAAACCATTAAAAAAAATTTGTTTTTTAATATTATATATTATATAAATAAAAAAATATATATATATATATATAAAAAAAAATATATATATATATATATATAATATAAATATATATATATATATATATATATATATATATATATATATATATATATATATATATATATATATATATATATTTAATGTAAATGTATTTTATTTCAGCTAGTTGCTAATGCAACATTTATAATTTTTGCTTAGTTTACCTTGATGTAATAACTAAGATTAAAACTGAAATAAAATTGATACAAACAATCTAGGCGAAATAAATAATTAAATAAATAAATAAAAATGACAAAACACAATAAAATTGCTAAAGCTTTAACTAAAATTTATATGAAATTAGAATGATAAAAAACAAATTCTACATATTAGTAAAAACTTTAGACGTCAGAAAATTAAAACAAAATCAAACATAAAAATTACAGAAACTGCTAAATTACATTATTATAAAAAATACATAAGTATATAAAACTAATCAAAATATAAAAAAACTCTATAGACATATCTTAAAAACAATAACTTCTAAAAAATAAAAAAAAATAAAACTTAAAATAAAATCAAAATGTAAAAAGAAAATCTGAAAAAAATCTAACTAATAGTAAGAAAAACTATATAGACTAAAACAAATCTACTAAAGATGACAGAAACACAACAAAATTACTAAAACATTTTACTAAAAACTAATTGAAAATATTAATAAAAAACTACAAAAAAAGACTATGAAGATAAAATAATGAACAAATTCAAAATATAAATAAAAAATGTAATGATATCTCAACGGTAACAAAATAACGCTGCTAATCATCCGTGCTAACCAATCAAAATATAATCCTGGAGCCGAGTCACGTAACCCCTCCCCCTCAAGCCCAACAGGCCACGCCCCTCCACCACTGACCCGCCCCCTGAACGCAGATGATGGATGAATCTGACAGTCATTAAGATGTTGTGCGTCTGACCGTGGCAGGAAGTGAATAAAGTGTGAAGGAAGATGGAGCATCTGCAGCCGGTCATTTAAAGCAGTTCTGCCCTCTGGAGACGATTAAAGCCTTGCGTGGACCTGTCGGCTTCAGAAAGTCATTAAAACCCTTTGATGGATCTATGGGCTGCGTTTAACAAACTAAATAGGAACTTGGGAAATTATAGAACGGGTCTGTGAGATAATGACTGATCCAGGCCGGCTGAAACTCCTCAACATATCCTAATGAGGAAGAGCAGAGACTGCAGAACCTGCTGTTTCCAGATCAGTGCTTATCATTAGCGTAAGCAGAGGATGAGGGTTTCCAACGGTGAACTGAGATAATTCCCTTTCGTGACACCGACCCAGAGCTCACTGATCAGATGCTAAACTTGTCATATTTCAGTTATAATCTTCATTTTGCGTTGGTGAAGTACAGTGCTTCGATCTAATTAAAATTTTATATTTAATTTATGATTTAATAATAAATTATAACAAATTATAAATATTATATAAAATTATATATAATTTATTATGTAAAGATGAATTATAATTCATAACATAATATTTCTGTAATATATTATATTTATAAACAATTTTAATAAATACAGTATTAAATAAAGTATTATATAATTTAGATATTATGCAATCAATTTATAATTTATTACTAAATGTAATTTTTTTTATAAATTATAATTTTTATTTATATATTATATATTACATCATTTTAATAAAATATTTTATTTAATTATAAATTTTATATATTATAAATTATATAATTATATATATTACAATTTATTATTATAAATTAAATTATATGTATTATTATATTATAAATTTATAATTGCTAAATATACATATTGTGATATATACAAGTAATATTTATATATTATATAAATTCTAATTAGTATTTGTTAATTGCAAAAAAAGTATAAAATATTATGACATATAATAAATAATTATTTATTATAAATAATTAAGTATACCATTTAAATAACGTAATTTATTATAAAATTATATAATTTATTATGTACATATTATAGAAATTTACCGAATATGTCAGTATATAAATATAAAAACATGGTTCGGTTATTAATAATATACCTTTACAAATATATCTATTATAATTATTATTACTATTACTATTTTACACACACACATATATTTAATATGTTATATTGTTTAAAAATGTTGTTCAATTACTAGTAATATGCATTTAGAAATATTTTTATTTATGTATTATTATTATTGCATCAATTTTTTACGTACTTATAGCCAAATATTTGAAATTTGAACAAATACTATAATTGATTTGATTTATATTATATATTTCAATATAAACTAAATTCAATAAATCACAACCTTCTCACAGTTTAAACAAATAGATAACCCCCCACAAAGTTTTTTGTGGGGTCTTCCTATGGTGACACGTTTTTAATTTTAATTTTAATTCAGATAAATTAAATAATAAATCAGTCAAGAAAAATCAAGAAAAATATCTATCCATCCATCCATCCATCCATCCATCCATCCATCCATCCATCCATCCATCCATCCATCCATCTATCTATCTATCTATCTATCTATCTATCTATCTATCTATCTATCTATCTATCTATCTATCTATCTATCTATCTATCTATCTATCTATCTATCTATCCATCCATCCATCCATCTATCTATCTAAAACTAAACTGTTCAAAAGTTTGGGGCCAGTAAGATTTTTTTATATTTTTGTAAGCAGTATCTTCTGCTCACCAAAGGTTTATTGGTTTGAATAAAACTACAGTAAAAACAGTAATATTGTGAGATATTTTTACTATTTAAAATAACTGCTTTCTATCTGAATAAATGTTTAAATATAATTTATTTCTGTGATGCACAGCTGTATTTTCAGCATCATTCCTCCAGTCTTCAGTGTCACATGATCTTTTGTGGACACTTTAAGATATTTGATTCTTTGATGAATAGAAAGTAAAAAAGAAGAAAACAGTATTTATTTGAGATTTAAATCTTTTGTAACATTCTAAACGTAACATTCTAAACTGTCACTTTTGATCAATTTAATCCATCCTTGATTAATAAAATAGATATAATTGTTATTTTACGTATTGTAAACATTTGAATTGTAGTGCATCTCAGTTTCCACAAAAAGATCTTTTTATGTGTATTTTATGAGCTGTTCTTCAGATGACAGGATGAGGTCTGTGAATCTCTCTGGACTCACCATGACCCGTTTTCAAGCACTTAACGCGAGTAATCAGTGTCATGAAGTGAGAGTGACCTCCCGAATACAAGGAGGAGATCATTTATCACGCTTCATCCGCTTCCTGAGCAGTGAAGGACAGGAGGACAGACTGAACATCAGCTGACGTTTCATATGAAGCTTCTGCTGACACAGAAATAAAACTAAGAAAAAAAAAAAAAAAAGCTTCAGTGGGGTTCTTTATTATTATTGAAAATATAAATACAAATTATAATATAATTTACACAAAAAAAACCTAATATTTGGATATTTTTTTATATGTAATATATAATAAATATATACATATTATTTATAATATATTTTTTTATATATATTTGACAATTATTATTTTAGACATTTCAAATTTAATTATTACATGCTGAAAAAGTGTGCTAAAGTTGTACTATAATACAAATATATATATAAAACAATGAACAGATACTTTTGAATGGCTTTATATATAATTATTATTATTGTCATTTTCAAAAACTATTTTAGTATAAATTCTATTATAGTTGTATTAATATTTTAAATGTGTTCTTATATATTTTCTGTTTTCATTTTAGTTTAATTTACTAAGTTAATTTGTTAAGTTTTAGTAATTTTGGGTTTTAATTGTCTAAATAGGTTTTTACTTGTGTGTATTTTGGTTTTATTTTAGTTATTTAATTTTAATTATTCAAAAATTTGATTATAAAGTAAAAACAGGAAGAAATGTCGGCAACTAGTTGAAATTAAATAAGTTTAAGGCTTTTTATATTTTATTTTATTTCAGTTAAAGTTTAATTTATTTGAACAAACAATTATTATTATTATTATTCATTTTTAACTATAATAACCTTGCTTTGAGTACTTTATTACTTAAATACTGGCACAGGAATACATTTAAAAAATGTTAAAATGTTAAAATATTAAAAAACCCATTTTAAATTGTGTAAAAAAAAAAAAAATTGTAAAAGATTATGTAGGAAAAGTAATAGATCAATTTATGACAAGAGTGCACCCTCAAAAATCTATATTACAACAGGAGTTTTGACCTTTGTTTAAAAAAAAATATCACATTTTAGAAATTATCAGAAATGATATATCAACTGAGAACTTAAAATCTCAGTTTTGAAATCGTGCACTATACAGTCTATGTTCAAAAATGTGAGTGACAGTTAAAGGGTTAAATTTAAGATGTGTCATTTATCTAGAATAAAATGAGTTGAAGATTAATTTCCGAATACTGAAGAGAGAAGACACTGGCAGTGGCTGAGGCTGTTGGTTCGCTGTCACAGGGGCAGACGTTCCCTCTCTCTGTTTCTCTCAGAGCTCCACGGATCATCACTGACATAACAACCAAACCCCACGAGATCAGATCGAAAAAAGCCTCCATTTACGTGCTCCACACGTCTGCAGCGGGGGACCGGGAGGAGAAGTTGACAGAAAAATAGAGATGTCACACGTCCCCGTGAGGCTGATGACTCAGGATCTGTGTGTGGATCGGCTCTGGACGTCTGAAAGTGTTTCACAGCCTTTGCATAATATCAAATATATAGCTCAAAACAAACTTGCACTGAGCTTCAAAATGTTTAATGCAAGAAATGAAATAATATATTTTTTGTTTCTATTTTATATATTTTATGTACAGTACAGTGTATAAATATATCGTTTTTTTATAATATTCATTTTAAATAAATATTTAACAATTAACATTATATATACATATATAATTGTATATATAATTGTATTATTTAAATCCAGTTTTCATTTACATGCACCTGCTGAAAAGAATCAGTTTATGGCTAAATATGCACTATAATACAAATTAAATAAATTAAAAATAAATTAAAATAAATTAAAAAATGTAGTTAAATGTTAAAAAAGAATAAAGAAAGAAGAACCAATACATTTTATAAAAATAAAGAAGAACTTTCAACAGCTAAATAAAAAAATAAAAAAATAATTAAATTAAATTAAATTAAATTAAATTAAATTAAATTAAATTAAATTAAATTAAATTAAATTAAATGCATTTTTGAATAGTTGTCAATAGTTTTTATTTTATTTTATAAAAAAATAAAAACATAATTTGATGGGACATTTTTTCTTTAATTTCCAGGAAGACAACCTACTTTATTGTAAAATATACTGTTAAAATGATTAAGAAATTACTCATATACCATTTAGTGGTCTGCTGACCATTGGCAACCTGTTTAATGAAACTAGCCATCCTTCAGTCTTGTGTTCAACTAAAAAAAAAAAATGGGGATCTTTTTAGTGACATCCTTCAGAACTCAGTGTTCCAAACACCTTTAACAACTCAAGAGCCTTGACTGCATTATCCTCTGCTATCTTTTCTCCTGGCTAATCACAGAAATATGTGATATTAAATAATGATATTCTTCCGGTGATCATATAAGAGCTCTCTGACACACTGCATCCTGTCACAGTCCTTGAGTACTTCAGCCCACGAGCGGAGCAGAGGACCAGAGGCGTCTAAACTGTCATGTCACTTCCTGTCCTTTGAAGCCTCCAAGCGTTCAGCATCTTTGTGGATGATAATTATAATTTGGAACGGGAGGAGAGTATGTTTAAGCAGACTGTATCTTTGATGATCTGTCCTGCAGTGTTGAGATGCGTGTTATAAAACAGATCAACATCCATTTCTTTGTGTTTCAGCTGAAACACAAATAATTTTTTTCATCAAATATTGAAACATATTTCTGTGATAATACTGAAAATAATTACAATTCCATCCCAGTCCAAATTCAACAATTTGTACATGGAGCCAATTTGAGATCACCATATCTCAGGCATCAAACAGTTCAGGGTTTTAAGAATGGAGATGCCAATAGAAAAGTTTATTAAGAACAAGAATCTAAAAGTATTTTGAGAGATCTTAAATAATTCTTGTGTTACAGGCACACAAATTTGGGAAAAATAATACTTTTGGCACTCAGATGGGTGTTTTATGCAATTGTTTTGATGGAAAGAAAAAAGATACACTTCTAGTTTCAACATTATTTGTTCTTCAGACATTTCTCTTAAAAAAACAGCTATTTGCAACATGACCCACATTTGGATTTTGCAATTTTACAAATGACTCATATAGCTGCATTGAGATTCATATCTCTGGAACTGAACCATATATGACCTTAAAAATTAAGATAACAAGAGGCAATTTTGTAAAGAATCTAAATCTAAAAGGATATTGAGATATCTGTAATACATCTGATTTACATGCATGCAAACTTTTTCAGTAGTAAACAGTCGCCATTGATATAGAAATGCAACAAGGATTGCTGAAGTCAACAGCCAATCTCTGTGTAAAAATATTACAATGATGCTGCCATCATTCTAAAGTCCTTTTCCCCCAGTTTCTGCAAAACTTTATCCTACTGAAAATAAACTTATAAGAGGTCTTTAGCACCATATTATGAGGGGCATCTTGGGTGACATAACAATGCAACAGAATTGAGATATCTTCAATACTTCTTGATTAATGAGGCAAACTTCTGGGGTAAAACAAAAATTCACATAGTGCTTTATCCCATTTTTGCACTGTCACCATTAATGCAACAAGGATTGCTAAAGCCAATTGATTTTACTAGCAGAACTACTGTACCAGTCACTGTTGTAGAACTTTATCAGAACTCACAATCTCTGACAACTGACTATATGAAAAGATCTCTATAATAAAATGTCTTGAGTAGCTTACTGGTCCAAAAAGTTCTCAGACCAGCTTTGAGACTCTCCACTGAAACTGTACAGCACCATCAATTGCTGAAATGTGTAAATGCATGCTTGAACTTTGGGAAATAAATATTATGTTATGTTTTCATTGGTCATGCAGAGTTCACTGTACTTTTTTTCCATTTCAGTTGAATAGACTGCCTGCCATTTTTCATCTCCAATTCATCTCCATCCCTAGAAGTCAGGACGTACTGTAATTCAGGAACATTTTTTCCTCCTACAATTAAACAACTTAAAGCTCTTTAGCACCAGCAGTGAGGTGAACAAAAATGCATATATTTGCTACAATCCTCACCAAACATCTGTTGAAAATCACTGAAATAAAATGTAAAATATTTTCAACTATTCCTGTGTTTTGTGTATTATCAAAAACAAAAAACAAAAAAAACCCACAGAAAACCAGATGTTGCCTACACGCACACACAATATGTAACAAATCAACACTTGTACACTCTTGGAGTGCTAATTTTTCAAAACAGAACAGAAGCAACACAGCTGCAGAATGAACTCACATGAACTCACAAAATATAAACTGACCCAGAGCTGTCAGGTGTGGCTTCAAACTCTCGCTTGTGTAAAACCCCACAGACTTCCACTGAAGAAGGGACCTGGATTGTATCTAGAGGACCTGAATATGTGGGTGTGGGGTCTTGACTTACAACCAGCTAGCAACATTAGAATACCGAAGCTATGGCTGAACTTTGAATAGCATACTACTCAATCTATTTCAGTCATATATTTCTGACAATGCCCCACACCACCCTAGCAAAGCAGCAGCACGTTTTGCATGGATCAACTATTTACATTTTCATCATAACAAACCATTTGCTAGGTTTCTCATTTAAGAGGTTATTTATCACAATGATATTTTATTTGCATGCCTACAATAGCATTTCACAAGCTGAGATGATGCTTCATAGATATGAATGCAAAACTAAGTAAGTCACCAAATCAAAACTATATAGCAGATCTGCAGCATCAGCAATAAACCACATTCATTCGTTCGTGCATCATCCAGCAGGGTTGCTCTTGTGAGGTAGCGTTTTAATTTGAGATGTTTTAATGTCTCTTCAACATGGTTTTTAAAGCATCATTAATATACTAATATAGTTTTATCTTTATGTTTAGATTTCCCATTTTCGTTTTAATTTTAGTTAAAGTGTTATTAATTTTGTTATCTTTAATTTTAAGGAACAGAACAGTTTCTATGGTTTTAGTCTATGGTGATAACCCTTGATGCTGCCCTAATGAACCTTCCCTTCTGCCTTCACTCAACTTCCGAACATCTAGGTGCAATCATGACGACTGCAACAAATATTTCAACCTGCCGGCTGTCCATTTTCGCAAGGAACTCCAGCGAATGCCACAACTTACCATACGAATTTGTCGCCTTCTCCTTCAGCACCAACCTGGTTCTTGGCTTCCCAGCAAACTGTTACATCATGTGGCTGAGCATGAAAGAAATGATCCGAGGACAGTCCCTCGAAGTCTTCGTTTTCAACACTTCAGTCGTTGAGGTCATCTTCAACTTCTGCTTCCCCTTGGTAATCAAACAATATTTCTTTAACTGTCCTAACTGTAAGTATGTAACGGTCAGTTTTGGAATGATCTTGTTGCTCGGCCGTCCCTTGTTTCAAACCTGCATCTGTGTGGAGCGATACTTAGGGGTTCTCCATCCTCTGACCTTCCTGAAGCTCAAGCCCATGAAATACAGGATCACCATAGCCGTCATCGGATGGATTCTGATCATTAGCTCAAGCTTGATAGTTAAACTTGGACTCGTTGACATGTACGTATTACTTATGCCACAATACTTGGCTTTTCTAATTATGGAAGTGTTCAGCTGCTTGATGGTCCTGAAGGCTCTGAAGCGTCCTCGACCTGGTGATGATGTCAAGAAGAGAGATGGAGTGAACCGGGATAAAGTCAGGGCTTTCCGGATCATTCAGATTATGCTGGTGTCTTCAGTGCTGACGTATGCTCCTATAACTCTCTCTCTCGTTCTCTATTATATTTTAGAGTTCAGAAGATTTCTCGTGTGGTGGTCTATTTGCTTGTGTTCAGGGGTCATGTTAGGGTTTGTGCAGCCTTTCCTCTATCTCAAAAGAGTTAACAAAGTGTGTCTTTGCTTTAGCAATTTAAAAGCTTCTTTTAGGCATCCTGTTGCATAACATGTTCAAAAACAAGCACTAGATGCTTACATGTGTTTATGTAAGAGTCTACGGTAGAGCTGTACAATATTATAAAAAAACTGACGTTGAAATTGACGTTTTTCTTTCTATCCAAAAAAAAATATATATATACAAATGTCAAACTTGTACACTTCCTGTTGCATCATTAGAACATATTGGACAAAATAAACACTAGAAACTTATGCTTTGCTTTTGACTTTTCTAAGAGTCTATATTTAGAGATTAATTCTGAAATACAGTCCTACTTAAAATAAAAAATGACGTTGTAATGTTTACTTTTTTGCGTCAGATCAATGCTGCATCTCATTGATAGTTTTACTTGATCTTAGTGCTGCATTCGACACCATAGATCATGACATACTCATAGATCGATTACAAAACTATACAGGTATTCAAGGGCAGGCTCTAAGATGGTTTAGACCCTACCTGTCCGATCGCTACCATTTTGTTTATTTACATGGGGAGTCATCTCATTTATCATCAGTAAAATATGGAGTCCCACAAGGATCCGTCCTAGGCCCCCTTCTATTTTCAATATACATGCTGTCCCTTGGTAATATTATTAGAAAATATGGGATTAGCTTCCACTGTTATGCTGATGATACTCAGCTATATATCTCAACGAGACCAGATTCATCTTCTAAATTAGCTAAGCTAACAGAGTGTGTTAAAAACGTAAAAGATTGGATGACCAATAATTTTCTCCCATTAAATTCAGATAATACAGAGATATTAATTATTGGACCAAAAAACAGTACACACAATCTTGTAGGTTACAATCTGCAACTAGACGGATGTACTGTTACTTCATCTACAGTCAAAATCTGGGTGTTATATTAGACAGCAACTTGTCTTTTGAAAATCATATTTCCCATGTTACAAAAACTGCATTCTTCCATCTTAGAAACATTTCCAAGCTACGAAACACGTTATCTGTTTCTGATTTAGAAAAGCTAGTTCATGCATTCATGACCTCTAGACTGGACTATTGTAATGCACTTCTAGGTGGTTGTCCTGCTTCGTCAATAAACAAGCTACAGGTCGTCCAAAATACAGCAGCTAGAGTCCTTACGAGGTCAAGAAAATATGATCATATTACCCCAATTTTACAGTCTCTGCACTGGCTACCTATTAAGTTCTGTATCAGTTACAAATTATTATTACTTACCTATAAGGCCCTAAATGGTTTAGCTCCAGCGTACCTAACTAGCCTTCTACCACGCTACAACCCATCACGCTCCCTAAGGTCACAAAACGCTGGACTTTTGGTAGTTCCTAGAATAGCAAAGTCCAAAGTTTTTTTCACATTTGGCTCCCAAACTCTGGAATAGCCTTCCTGATGATGTTCGGGGTTCAGACACACTCTCTGTTTAAATCTAGATTAAAAGCGCATCTCTTTCACCAAGCATTCAAATAATGTATCTCTTAAATTGATTTACACAAGCTCCAGTCTGGACCCAGAACACCTGAGAAGAGATGATGCTGACCCTCAGAGGACCTCAGATGATGCTAACCCTGAATCAACAACAGAACTAACAAATATTGCTACAAATGTGACTGCATCATATAATAATTGCTGTTAATAATGTTCATCGTCTGGCTGACTACATCTTGTATTAGTTTTTCGGAAAAATCCTGTCATACGTGCACAAACTGAAAGTCACCACTTATAAGCTATTACTAAATATTGTAGACATGTAATTGTCTGTAAAGTTGCTTTGTAACGATTTGTATTGTAAAAAGCGCTATACAAAAAAACTGGAATTTAATTGAATTGAATTACTTTTTCTGCAACATATGTTGCAAGATAAATAAATAAAATAAATAAATTTGACTTGAATGGGAACAGGTGGCCTTAATAGCTATGTTTGGAAAGAATGAGTAAATGTAGAACAATTTTGTTTTGTGAGAAAATGCATGGAGAGAAAAAAGCCATATTGCAGCTATACTGATTTCATTTCAACATAAAGTGTACATCCCTAAAAAAAGCTGAGATAAACAGCTTCTCTCATCAAATGCATATCTGAAAAGTTTTATGGACTGTCCACCACAGTTTCAACCAGATATCAATATATGCTTTGCCTAAACACTTAACCATAGTAAAACTTATTGCTTTAATCAGTCAGTCCAGATCATGTGTTAGATGCACAAAAATCTGCTTGAGTTTGTCAACATGAAACAGCATTCACATTTTTTATACAAGGATATTTAATGAGAAAATAAAAGTCTTTCTCATTCTGTGTTAACATGCATTGATGAATTATTCAATATACTGTAAGACTAGGAATGAATTTTAAAGGGGGGGTGAAATGCATGTTTTCACTCAATATCCTGTTAATCTTGAGTACCTATAGAGTAGTACTGTATCCTTCATAAATCCAAAAAGTCTTGAGTTTTATTATATTCATAAGAGAAAGATAGTCTGTACCGATTTTTCCTGGAAAAACACGACCGGCTGGAGGCGTGACGTGTGGGCGGAGCTAAAGAATCACAAGCACCAGTAGGCTTTTGCGTTGAGAGCGTTTGGAAGCTGTGACATTACCATGAAGAAAAAACATCATCCAAAACAAACCATGGCTAACAGTCAGATTCAGCCGTTTATTTATGATCCAGAATCAGATCCAGAGGCTGAAACTGAACGAAAGCAGAAGCAGCAACTACTCGCTCCGAGCGGGGCTCGAACCCGGGTCTCTGGCATGGGAGGGGACGAACTAGAAGGCAGAGATATTTGAAGCAGTTTTACTCACCGCCTGTGGTTCCAACACACAATAGTGACCCTTTTTCCTTGGGATTGCATCATCCTTAAGAAATAAACGATACGCAAATCCGGCGTCAAACTGGGCCTTGTTTGTAAAACAAGCATCTTCGAAATGCAGGGAACAAACACAAACACTTGCACAACTCCGTTGATGCTCTGTAAAAATAAACTCCATCCACTGGTCCCTTAATGCTGTTTTTTTGGTAATCTGTGCAGGGTTGTCTTGCCCTGGCAACCAAAAACACACTTCTTTTGTGACATTTCGCGATGCTCTCGCTCTGATCAGTGAATCGCTCTGATCAGTGAAATGTCTGTGCTGCTCAGCAGCAAAAAACTTTCCGAAACTTGTGACAAACTGGAAGGAGTATTTTGGGAACAAAAATACTCCTTCAAACGTACAACTTAATTTTTGAAACTTTGTCCATGTTTAGCATGGGAATCCAACTCTTTAACAGTGTAAAAAACTCAGTATGCATGAAATAGCATTTCACCCCCCCCCCCTTTAAAGTGAACAGCGTATATTTTGACTTCATGTTGACTTTAAAAACTAAGCAAACATTGAGTATTATGAAATACCTAGGAGAGGTATTTCAGAGCAATTTAGCTCAAGTAGGCATGAAATCGTTTAAAATTATTTGAAAATATTGCAGTATATCCATTATTTAGAGCAGATCTTGCAGCAGTCATTGCCGTTTAGGGATGATAAGAAACGTTAATCAAGCCTCTGTCCCCTGCGCACAAAAGGGAATGTCTTACATTAGGACGCTGGAGATAAAGGAAAGGCAAGTATTTGATGGAAATCATTCATTTGGCTGACTGCTCTCAGAGGACGTTTTTATCTGCTAGTGAGAATGAGGATATATATTTTCCTCCCAGAACTTTATAGCTTCTACCAACATCTCCCCTGCATTGCACACTCACACACACACACATATGCAAACTCCAGTGCTCATATGTTTCAATAGCAAAAAATGGATGGAAAATATCATCTCATTGCAAACAAACAGCCAATGGAAACACATTACTTCAGCCAGATGATGATGCCATGTTCATGAAACTGCAATTGCAGCATTCTTCTTCTCTTTCACATCAGATATTTGGCATGCAAGCCAACAAAGCACAAACAATACACCACAGAATTGAATTAAAAAATATCAATTCACTCATTTTAGATCAAAGAATAGTTCCCTGTTACAGTTCAGTCCAAAATCAAACAAAACGAAAATACAATATATATATATATATATATATATATATATATATATATATATATATATATATATATATATATATATATATATATATATATATATATATTACATGTATTACAGCATTATTTTCCCTCCCACTCAGGACATCCAAGATGTACAAGAGTTTGTTTCTTCATCAGATTTGGATAAATATAGAATTGGGTCTGTTGCTCAGCATTGGATGCCATGCAGTGAATGGGTGCCGTCAGAATGAGAGTCCAAACAGCTGATAAAAACATCACAATAATCCTCAAGTAATCCACAGTACTCCAGTCCATCAGTTAACATCTGGAGAAAAACAAACTGTGTGTTTGTAACAAACAAATGCATCATCAATGTGTTTTAACATTAAACCGTTCCTTCTGGCTAAAATTTGAGTCTATAATCCATAATAACGTCCCTATCTTCCTGTTGTCTCCCACATAAACATCTATCCAAATATTTGTTTAGAACTGTTTTGGCTCATAAACAGTGTTTGATGCAATGCTATATTTCTCCAAATCTGTTCCCACGTGGCCCGAGGGCGAGTGAATTTCACATACTGTATGAGTTGACAAACAGTATGAATATACTGACATAAACTTACATTTACAGCCTAATCTCTTTTGAATTTCTAAACGAGACACGGCTAGAAGTCCTCTCTCTAAGTTTACACCTGGGAAATGATCCTAGTTAAATGAAAAACACGACAGAACAATCCCTGCATCCACTGTCCTTCTAAAAGGAAAGACTATTTACAGCATTTCTGCTGACGTGTGTTTCTGAGCAGCAAGCAGGAGGAAAATATGCTATGAAATATTCAGCGTGTATTGTATGTCTCAGCTGGCTTCTGCCAACAACACCTTCACTA
>NC_068393.1:20105643-20128143 GCF_023724105.1 Carassius gibelio
ATTTTCAGTCAGCGAATGCGCACGCACTCAACAGAACTGATAAGTTTCAGCGAGGACTCATCCGAACCCTTCTGTTTTGTAATGGCATTCCTAAACTCAACAGAATTGCATGTGATTGTTTAAATGTGCAACATTGTAAAACCTCCTAACATTAAAAGTGGTGCACTGTCTATTCATATTCACTTTGTTAGCAACAGACTTAATAGATCATATTTGTTTGTGCAGGGACATTTTTGGCATTTTTGCACCAAGGGAAGGCTTAAACATGCTCCGCCTATGCCTATAAACCAGATAAGCAGCATTTGACGCAAACCACAGTCATTGCAGACATCAACCTGGCATCCGAACTAAAACACTGCAAAGATCAAGGAAAAGGCATGTGGGAATGAACAAATATTTCCACATGCTTACCATTGATGCTCTCGTTGAACTTCAAGACGTGTAGCCTTCTGTCATCCTATTTTATTGTCATCTCTCTGAGCATCAATATCATTCTTGCTCTTCCAGCAAACTGTTACATCCTGTGGCTGAGTGTGGAGGAAATGATTCAAGGACAGTCGACAGAAATCTTCATTTTCAACACGGCACTGGCTGAGATCATCTTCTGCGGCTCCTACATTTTTGTCATTCCACATCATTTCTTTAATTGAATTAATTGTGAACTTGGAGTGGTCTTTTTTGGACTGGTGTTGATGGTCGGTCGTCCTCTGTTTCAGAACTGCGTCTGTGTGGAGCGATACTTAGGGGTTCTCCATCCTGTGACTTTCCTGAAGTTCAAACCCATGAAATACAGGATCACCATAGCCGTCATCGGATGGATTCTGATCATCTGTTCATGCATATTAGGAACAACAAATGCTCCTGCACTTTACCAAGTAATTTTGCCAGAATTTCTCTTTTTTTTCAGCATAAAACTATTTACTTGCTTGATGGTCCTGAAGGCTCTGCTGCGTCCTGGACCTGGTGATGACGTCAAGAAGAAAAATGGAGTGAACCCGGACAAACTCAAGGCTTTTTGGATTATTATGATGGTGCTGGCATCTTCAGTGTTGACGTACAGTCCTTCAACTATATCTCTCCTGCTTTATTATTTTATAGATTGGGAGAGGTTTCTTTTGTCCTGGTCCATTTGTTTGTGCCTTGGGATCATGGCAGGTTTTGTGCATCCTATTCCTTACCTCTATCTCAAAAGAGTTGGAAAACTGCCGTTTCATTAAAAGGTTTTTTAGATTGAATGGATTGGACATATTTACATACAAATGGCAAAAAATCCAAATGCATGCCTTCATATTATGTTAAACATGATAACAATAAATAGTTTGAAATTATATTCTTGTGTTTTGTCATTTTTGATATTGTGTATAATATTGATTCTTGAGTTTTGAGGTTTCTGATGTAAGAACAAAAACACACTTAGCACATTACATATTGGTCCAAGTATAAAACACTACAAAACACAATATAGTCCCATATACAGTTCAAACCGTAGTTCAATAAATAATAATCTAATGGATATTTCCCAATAAAATGAAAATTCTGCGATTATTTCACAAACTCAAGTCCCTCAGAATAATGAAAGTGTGGTCAGTGTGAAGTGACAATGGCACACACAAAGTTAAGTGTCAAAATGTCAAAGCTTTGCAAAGATACAGCCTCAGATGCAGTTTGTCATAACATCATCAAATTCGTTGATATGGTTAATGAAAACTGCTTCGTTTGTCAACACGAAGTCCATAACTGTTTGCCAGCATGGTCTGAAGAAGAATTGAGTATAATTTGGTAAAAAATCGTACCAACGTTCTAGGAGGAGTTTGAAAAAGATAGTACGAAAAAGTAATCAAAAGTTTATTTTGCATTTAGCAAATGTCACTATAATTTTTGACAAGGTGGCGCTGCCCCAAAACTTTCTGAGTAACTTAAGCGCTTCAGTTTCAAGCACTTAAGTTTCATGATAATTCACCAGTGTGTTCATGAAATTTGGTATTTTAAGACAAAATCGAACATGGTGGACACCCAATATGGCTGTTATGGGAAAATTGGAATTGTTTACTCCATATGCTGCGATGAATCCAGTCTAGTGATCTTTGGCCAAACTGTTCATAAGTCATAATCAAAAACAGCCATTTGTGACCCTTGAGCACAAAGACAGTCTTAAGTCACTGGGGTATATTTTTAGCAAAAGCCAAAAAAACTAAATTATCGATTTTTATTTTTATGACAAAAATCATTAGGATATTAAGATATTTTATACACTTCATACTGCAAATATATTACAGTTTTTCTCAGTCGCTTTGGTGCATTTCTCGAATCAAACTCACAATTTGCAAAACAGTAAGTGCATTTCTCAAAACAACTCGTACAAATAGCAAAACACCATGGATAACCTGCAAAAGCCACTCTCTTACTCAAAATCCTTAGTTCATCTCTCAAAAATAAATATCTGTGTCAATGAACATGTCAGTGCCATCAGAATGACAAGTCCTTGTGTCATTGTGTTCGGATAAGATGGTCAAATTGTTTAGTCATGTTGTCAATATAACAGTTTACTCTGGAGCGATGTTCTGATGGAAACTATAGCAACATTTTGGATGACAGTAACTGTACTGAACAGTATGCCATATGCTTATGTATGCCATATAATAATTTCAAAAGTACACATCAGAATCAGAAATCAGAAAGAGCTTTATTGCCAAGTATGCTTGCGCATACAAGGAATTTGTTTTAGTGACATAAGCTTCCAGTACACAGAGACACCAGCATACAGACAAAAAAAAAATTGTAAGCAAATACATAAGTGTGTAAACAATTGTGCTATAAATGACACATGCACATTTACACATTACTGTATGTGGGGTATTGACTGAAAGAGACTGGATTGAATTCCCAGTTACACTTTTACTAGTGGTCTGTCCCAAAGAATTATAATAAAAAAAACAATGTCATTGTGATATAGAAATGGAAAAATAAATATGGGCACAAAGATGAAAATAAGTCAATTTTCAGAATGTGTAACTCTTGTGTTGTCCTCTGTCTATACAGTATACAGTTTTTCTCAGTCGCTTTGGTACATTTCTCGAATCAAACTCACAATTTGCAAAACATAAAGTGCATTTCTCAAAACAACTCGTACAAATAGCAAATCACCATGAATTACCTGCAAAAGCCAGTCTCCTGCTCAAAATCCTTAGTTCATCTCTCAAAAATAAATATCTGTGTCAATGAACATATCACTGCCATCAGAATGACAAGTCCTTGTGTCATAGTTTACGGATAAGACAGTCAAATTGCTTAGTCATGTTGTCAATATAACAGTTTACTCTGGAGGGATGATCTGATGTAAACTACTGTATTGAACAATATGCCATATGCTTATGTATGCCATATATCCATTTCAAACGTACACATTTACACATTACTGTATGTGGGATATTGACTGAAAGAGACTGGATAGAATTCCCAGTTACACTTTTACAAAGTCTGACCAAAAAAAAAAAAACCTTTACAATGTCATTGTGATATAGAAAAGGAAAAACAAATATGGACACAAATATGAAAATAAGTCCATTTTCAGAATGTGTAACTCTTGTGTTGTCCTCTGTCTATACAGTATAAGCTTTTCAACTGAAGATTCATGAGATGAACCTTTGAGCTATTTCAGAGAAAGGGTTTATCATTGGTTTATCATCTACATTCTCTTCATAAGTCAAGATTCACTTGGACAATTCATGCCAAATGTACAAAAAGTCTAATAATAATGTGTAAAAATAAATATAAAAAGTGTGCTAGGCAGTTTTTGACAACTAGATTAACCATTTTGCATTTAATGACTTATATGATGAACTAAAGACTAGATGTTTTGAGTGGTAAGACTGTTGCACAGAAAACTATGCAATACGTTTTGAGCAACATGACATGAGCAACTGATAATGTAGGAAACTGCCGATAAACATGCATAATCAATTGCATGAATGTACAAAAGCAATCGCAACTTGTTCAAAAGAATGAGAAACTGGTTTTATGATGTGTATAAATGACTAGATGATGTGGAGGTTGTACAAGTAGTTTTGAGAATTTCATTTCTGTTTTGAAAAATGCACCAAAGTGACTGAGAAAAACTGTAAGCTTTCCAACTGAAGATTCATGAGATGAACCTTTGATCTATTTCAGAGAAATGGTTTATCATTGGTTTATCATCTACGTTCTCTTCATTAGTCAAGATTCACTTGCACAATTCATGCCAGATTGACAAAAAGTCTAATAATAATGTGTAAAAAAAGGTTTATGACAACTAGATTAACCATTTTGCACTGAATGACTTATACGATGAACAAAAGACCCGATGTTTTGAGGGGTAAGACTATTGCACAGAGAACTATATAATAAATTTTGAGCAACATGACATTAGCAACTGATAATGTAGGAAACAACAGAGAATTGTACATAATAATTTGCATGAATGTGCCAAAGCATTTGCAACTTGTTCAAAGAAATGAGAAACTGCTTTTTTGATGTGCACAAGTGACACAATGATGTGAGAATTGAACAGGTAGTTTTGAGAGTTTCAATTCTGATCTGAGAAATGTACCAAAGTGACTGAGAAAAACTGTAAAACCTATTTTTTTTTATTAGTAATATACATTGCTAAGAATTCATTTGGACAAATTTAAAGATGATTTTCACAGTATTTTGATTTTTTTGCACCCTCAGATTCCAGATTTTCAAATAGTTGAATCTCGGTCAAATATTGTTCTATCCTAACAAACCATACATCAATGGAAAAGCTTGTTTATTCAGCTTTCTGGAGCTGAATAAATCTCAATTTCGAGAAAATTACCCTTATGACTGGTTTTGTGGTCCAGGGTCAGAGCACTAGGTGGTACTGAACCAAAACTGTGCAGGTAGCCTCTGATCATAGTTGTTACAACACACACCAAGTTTTGTTTCAATATAGTGATACACTGATTGATTATGACATTATGAACAGGCCTTCAGAGTCTGAGGTTACAGTATACATTTCTAAATAAGTTCCTACTTCATTTGCATGCCTGATATGGATTCTTTTGGGGTATGCAAGGCAGAATTTGAATGCTGTATCAATGCAAAGCTGCTTAGTAGGCTATAAGTCAAAATGACATCTTCACAGATAACATTCAACATCTTCTGCTGGAGTCACTAGCAGTTAGCAACCATGCTTTTGAAGAATGATTTAAAATAAATTATTTAAAATAGGGTTTAAACTTTTTTTTTTCTTAATTTATATTTTGCCCTTCAACATTCTAGTTATTTTATTTAAAAATAAAATCTAAGTATGGACATGTTGGAGATGCCAAACATCTCAGCCTGTACTACATCTATTTACCCCTTCTTTCGGCATCAACAGGGTCCTTGGTGTTTCAGAAAATCGTCACATCCTATGGCTGAGCGTGAAGGAGATGTTTCAAGGACAGTCCACCAAACTCTTCAATGTCAACAGAGAACACGCTGAAATCATCTTTTATTTTGCTGTTTGTTTTGCCATAGCAGAATTTTTATTTATTTTTATTACTTTGAGATTTTAACACTAGAATTAGTTTCTGAATCTGTTGATTTAAAGGATTTGGTTTGCCCTACACCACAACAAACTGTGAGTAAATACAATTCTTCACCCACCCACTGAACTTTGGTCCAGGTTGACCAGCAATGAGACAATGACTTAAGTCAGAATAATTATTATTTAGACCAAACATACCTGACCAGTTAGAGATGCCTAAATGGATAATCTCAGAAACCACAGGCAGTACTACTACTAATAAGCGCTCTTCCTGGAAAGTGACTAGTTTACCCAGACAAATTATACTGGCTATACTTCTCATGTTGACAAAGTTGTTGTAAACCTGACAAATAGGATTGTGTCAAATAGTTTTTGGGCAGCCTTTTGCACATCTTAAAAGAGTTGGAAAGTTGCCGTTTTGCTATTTTTTTTCAACAAAGGCTTGTTGAAACTTTCAGTGCACTTACAAAAATTTTGAACGTTTTGCATTGTTGTTAAAAAAAACAAGCTTGACAAAACTCTGTAGGTGATCTTAACAGTATGGAAATCCTGCTCAAAAAAGCAGTTGTGATATCCCTGAGAGATTTCACAGATCTGTTTAGACTCTGCCTTTATACTTTGCATTGCGAAGGTGAATCTTTGCCACTATTGTGCAGTTAAACAGAGCACTAAAATCCCATCTGTCCCCTAGAGCTCTGACTTACCTCTTCAAAATGTACCCTGGAGATGTCTGCATAAAAACATAGAGGTTACCCAAAAATGCCAAATGAATATTCATCTTGCTACTTTTCTTAATATTTAAATAAATACATAAAACATCTACTAAATTATTAGGCTCATTAGGAACCTTCCAGAACGTTGCATCATGGTACGTCTCATTTTCTCCCTAGAATGAACAGATTTTGGTGTTGTGTTTCTGATTTGTAAACCACTTTAGATAAAAGTATCTGGAAAATTAATAATTGAAACTTGCACTGTAGTTTGAAATCTATCACCACATTTGCATACTATCCCCACCCCCATATCCTGCTTCCTTCAAACACATGAAATAAGCAATGCTGTAGGCATTTTTACCATCATGTTTTTTTGTTTATTTTTTTACTTTTTAATACGCTCATGTTCTTCTATGCAGATGAATTATAAAACTGTGCACAGATTCATTATTCAACATATTATTCTTCTCTCTGGCAGATTTAAAGTACAATCAAATACATTATAATGTCCATTATCTGAGTGTTTAATGATGTCATTTCTAAATAATGAGTCAGTGATTATTCCATTCAAAGTTCATCATCAAAAGCACTTCATTTTCAAGTCATCTATCAGAGCTGTCAGTGTCATAGTCTTTCTGTTTCTCACCCGCATGTGCTAATGATACCCAATCATCAGCAAAGTTGATTATTCGCATGAGGTTTAAGCCTTGCAAATTAAAAAAAATACAGCAATTTTAAGGCATCCAAGCAAGACACAAAAGACAACTCAGTAGCAGGCACTGGTCACAGTGCACAAAATATTTAAAGAAAACCCTAAATACTGAATTTGGGGTAGGGGTTTATATAAATGTATCTTTGAAGAGAACTGACTGTTTTCAGAAAAGTTTACATGGCTTTTCATTTTGCCTCTGTATAATGCATCTAATAAGTGTTAATAAGCACAAGGCTGCTTTGTTTACAGCGGTGACCAAGGAAACACTGTATTACTGTCAAATTTAATTGGTATTTAAAATGTTGGTGTCAAATAAGCTTATCTATAGACCAATTCAGAGTAGACATCACAGTTACGTCACTTGCAGCTGCGCACCCATAGTGGCTGCAGAAAAACACTGGGAACAAGTGGAGGTAAATGGGTAAAATCCATGGAATAAGAGAAAAAAAATATTTTTTGTGCCTTTTGGTTTTAAGATCAGAATGCAAATAATTTTTATAGAATACTGTCGAAACGACGCCGGAATCTTGAAATATAAAATCAAATTACATTTTTATTATTATTCTTGTATGCCACTAGACAGTCTCCGCACACAAAAAACGTCAACCCTGTTGGGGATCTGTAAGACTATCCCACTATCTAATGTCAACTTCATTGAATAACAGTGCTTATCACTGAGTGACAAGCTCTTGTAATATGCAGAGAACATTTTGAAAATGACATCTAATCAATATAATCAGCAATCTTTTTAAACCTAACGATTTCATACTGTATCCGTGTAATTCTCTATCCGTAAAGGCTATTCGCTCCCGGCATTTCTGCAACCATGATGGGCGCGCATCCTGAATGTTTACAAACCTAAAATTGGTCTTTTAGAATAAAAGATACCATGGGTCAAAAACAATGATAACAGCAAATATTGCCAGTTAAAATATTGGCAGCGCAAGCAAAAATTTTAACCACTGGACCAATCAGGCCAGTAAAAGAAGTCCTTCGTATTGAGCCCTGCCACTGCTCCAGCCATCCTACTGACAGCCCATTTCAGCAACTTATAAATGGTCAGAAATGCTGGGTCTGGACACCATACAGCTTCAGAGAGGCACTATGTGATTGAACTCATTTTAATCAGTGCTATACAATGCTGCTGAATCTCTCCTAGGTCCCTACACCAACTCTGGACAATAGTGTTCTGCTCCAAAATACAGTGATCCACATACAAAGACAATAACGTCCCCGACATTCAGGAGGTTTTCACCTGTTTCAGGACATTCAGGAGGTTTTCACGATTTGTTTTTTGCTAAATTATCATCAAAAAGAAAAAGGCAGCATCAAATAGAAAGCAATTCAATGCGAAATGAGAGAAATGTTCTTTAGAAATGCATTCAATACCAAAAGCTAAGTATCGGTTAGGCAAACAGTCCAATCCCGATCTCTCATCACTGGTTAAGGAAATGTTACTGCATTAAGGTGAATGTACAAAGGAACAGAGCAAATGTTATTGAGCAAATATGATTGAGTCTCAGTGTTAATAATTCTTAAGGAAATCAGCAGACGCATGTCCTACTCACAGCCATCTCTGAAGGTGAAGCTTGGAAAATAGAAAGTATTTTATCATCCAAAAATTGACACACATCTCCTTTAAAGAGATCTCATTTGTGATTTTACTGCCCTATGGGACTGCTTTCTTGCTAGTTTCATTGCTGGCACTGCTGGCATGAAGTTAAATATTATCCAGAAAATGTTTGAGCTCTTCTTTTGTATTCACAGAGGGTGTCTGCTCTTCATTTTCAATCCCAAAGCAAAGTTGTTGTTATTACAGACTAATATCACGCTGTAAAAAACAACAAGAAAGGCAAGTACATGAAGAAGGTTTTATGAAAGTACAACAACAGAAAGCAAAGGTTTTATCTTGACTGAATGAACCAATATATATGGTAACACTTTAGAATAAGGTTCCCTTAGTTAATGTTAGTTAATGTATTAATTAACATGAACAAACAATGAATAATACATTTATTACTTTATTTATTAATCTTTGTTAATGTTAGTTAATGAAAATACAGATATTCATTGTTAGTTCATGGTAATTCACAGTGCATTAACTAATGTTAGCCAGCACAACTTTTGATTTAAATAATGCATTAGTAAATGTTGAAATTTACATGAACTAAGACTTATAAATGCTGTAGAAGGATTGTTCTTGCTTAGTTCATGTTAATGAAAGTAGTTAACTAACATTAACTAATGGAACCTTATTCTAAAGTGTTACTATATATATATATATATATACACACACACACAAACACACAAAATACAATGCATGCTGGATAACTATCAC
The DNA here is from genome assembly GCF_023724105.1 of Carassius gibelio. Classification (NCBI taxonomy): domain Eukaryota; kingdom Metazoa; phylum Chordata; class Actinopteri; order Cypriniformes; family Cyprinidae; genus Carassius; species Carassius gibelio. Next base: position 20,114,937 of record NC_068393.1, read on the forward strand.
ACGAGTAGACATGGAATATGGCTGATTATTGCCATGACTTTGATTCAGCTGTAGGTAGGCCGTTCAGCTGTGATCAGAGCCTACAAGTGTGATATTGCATTTATACAATGTGTGTAAATATATAAGAAACAACAATGGAGTGTCTTTAAAAAATACTCTTTTGTGAAGACTACTTCCGCCACGGATTCAGATCTTAGTTTGATAGTTTAACAGATGAGCTCAAGTTCCTCTGCTAAATCGAAACCGTCACTTTAGAACTGGTAACGAAGAAATGTTGAGTTGCTCCATTAAAATCTTATTGTATCACTGTATTAGTGTAATGAGAGAGAGATGGACTGAGCGAGTGTGATTACCCGATACAGCATTCATCAACTCAATCTCATATTCACAATAAAACATTAGTTTGAATGTCCACTAAGGAAAGCCATAACTTTGTTTCTAGTATCTTTCATCTGTTCAGGGCGATTTCTGATGACAACACTGCATTTGTTGGCTGTGTTTCACAAGCTTTTGTTGAAAGTTTACACTCCTGTTTCAGTTTTTTTCAATATAAAACTCTCTACTGCTGACTCAATTCGAAAAACAGTTTTTTTGTCGCTGAACAATGAAACTAAAATCACTATCGTGAACACACAAACACACGTTTTCCCAAAATTAAATACTACTTTTATTTATTGAATAATAATATTTAATAAACAACATCATGCTAGGCATTTTTTAATTATAGAGGATTTGGCGTCAGGCATCTGAATTTCGGGTTTAGTAATACATTTAATTATAGTACTTGTAAGAATGAAACTATTTTTAAAAATTGTTCCCCCCACGATTGCCAGTTACCTTGTCTATTATTGCTCCGTCAACGAAAACATTTTTAAAAGTCAAGCCAGGATCGTCATCTCCGAGCAACTCATACAATTGACGTAACTAAATGATAAAATCATCATTAATTTAATTATTATGATTAGTCATATTGAAAAGTACTGAACTGAGTGTTGCATGTCTGTTGGCATGTTTGATATGAAAATAAATGTAATTTGGTTATTTTAGAGGTATGTTTTATCTTATTTGATCTTAATCATAAAATTTTAGAGAACAAACAAATTAATGAATTGGATGGGTAAATGATTCAATGATTCACTCCTACAGACCTGTCTTTAGCTCTTAAATGAATCAGTTGTTTTAAAGAATTGGCTGGGTAAATGGGACATGCTTAAAATGACTAAAACACGTATTGCTTCTGGCAAAATGATGTAAAAAAAAAGAAACGTGCAAAAAGAATGAATAAAATGTCAATATTTTATTCAGAATACAACATAGATGACATATCAAATGTTTAATCTGAGAAAATGTATCATGTTAAGGGAAAAATAAGTTAATTTTATATCTCATGGCATCAGCACATCTCAAAAAAGTTGGGACAATGCCTTGTTTACCACTGTGTGGCATCCACTCTTCTTTTTATAACAGTCTGCAAACGTCTGGGGACTGAGGAGACGAGTTGCTCAAGTTTAGGAATAGGAATGTTGTCCCATTCTTGTCTAATACAGGCTTCTAGTTGCTCAACTGTCTTAGGTCTTCTTTGTCACATCTTCCTCTTTATGATGAGCCAAATGTTTTCTATGGGTGAAAGATCTGGACTGCAGGCTGGCCATTTCAGTACCCGGATCCTTCTTCTACGGAGCCATGATGTTGTAATTGATGCAGTATGTGGTCTGGCATTGTCATATTGGAAAATGCAAGGTCTTCCCTGAAAGAGACGACGTCTGGATGGGAGCATATGTTGTTCTAGAACTTGGATATACCTTTCAGCATTGATGGTGTCTTTCCAGATGTATAAGCTGCCCATGCCAAACACACTCATGCAACCCCTTACCATCAGAGATGCAGGCTTCTGAACTGAGTCCTGATAACAACTTGGGTTGTCCTTGTCCTCTTTAGTCTGGATGACATGGCGTCCCAGTTTTACAAAAAGAACTTCACATTTTGATTTGTCTCACCACAGAACAGTTTTCCACTTTGCCACGGTACATTTTAAATGAGCCTTGGCCCAGAGAAAACGCCTGTGCTTCTGGATCATGTTTAGATATAGCTTTTTTGACGTATAGAGTTTTAGCCATCAACAGCGAATGGCACGGTGGATTGTGTTCACCGACAATGTTTTCTGGAAGTATTCCTGAGCCCATGTTGTGATTTCCATTACAGTATCATTCCTGTATGTGATGCAGTGCCGTCTAAGATCACGGGGCATTCAGTATGGTTTTCTGGCCTTAACCCTTACGCACAGAGATTGTTCCAGATTCTCTGAATCTTTGGATGATATTATGCACTGTAGATGATGATAACTTCTAACTCTTTGCAATTTTTCTCTGAGAACCACCTTTCTGATATTGCTCCACTCCTTTTGCTGCTGTATTGGGGGAATTGGTGATCCTCTGCCCATCTTGACTTCTGAGAGACACTGCCACTCTGAGAGGCTCTTTTTATACCCAATCATGTTGCCAATTGACCTAATAAGTTGCAAATTTGTCCCCCAGCTGTATCTTATATGTTCATTTAACTTTTCCGGACTCTTATTGCTACCTGTCCCAACTTCTTTGGAATGTGTGGCTCTCATGAAATTCAAAATGAGCCAATATTTGGCAAAACAATGTCTCACTTTCAACATTTGATGTGTTATCTGTATTCTATTAGGAATAACATATAAGTTTATGAGATTTGTAAATTATTCCATTCTTTTTTACTCACAATTTGTACAGTGTCCCAACTTTTTTGGATTCCGGTTTGTATTTTTTGCTGCAGGAAACCTTGATTAATAACATTATGGGCAGGTGTAGTAAAATATGGGCCCTTTAAACACACCTGCACAGGACAGCTGTGCTCTGTAGGAGTGCTGGATCACTTTTGAACCCAGTCAATGGGGGGTGCTGACACAGCTGTTCCTGTCAGTCCCATGAGGAGCAGATTAGATGAGGATCATGCTACATCTGTCTTCTCATCTCTGGACCACCTCTGACTGATCTTATCCATACTGACACACACAATCTCCAAGCAGGCATCAAACGATTATCCTGTTTGGCATCAGACCAGATGCCCTCTGCTTCCACACTTTGTCTGGATTGACTGATCTGTGGTGTTTGACGTGTTTACATGACATGTCATTGATGTCCACATCCAGACTCAAGGTGGCTTCCAACTAGGACTGTGAATAATCAACCGCGTCTTCTTTAAAGACTACACAATTATTAGAACACTGTAGTCACTCACCATGCATTATTTATATATATTTCCATGATGCAGCAGTGAATACTGAACTTAGAAGGCTTTTGTTATTTCCACATCAATAGTTTACAACAGTACACAAAGAAAATACATCAGGAGGACACTGTATTGAACTAAAGGGAATGATTTGATTTTGTAATGCTTTATGGGAAGAGTAGTTAATTATATAATTATAGTGTTCCTGTAGCTCAGTTGTTAGAGCATTGCGTTATCAAGCGCAAGGTTGGGGGTTTGTTCCCCGGAAACACATGATAGGTAAAAATTCATAGCCTGAATTCACTGTCAATTGCTTTGGATAAAAGCATCTGCTAAATTTTTTAATTTTTAAATTTTTAAATTTTTAAATTTTTAAATTTTTAAATTTTTAAATTTTTAAATTTTTAAATTTTTAAATTTTTAAATTTTTTAATTTTTAAATTTTTAAATTTTTTAATTGAAAGTTCTTTTCACTTGAACTTTTATTTTGTTGATTTTTTTTTTATTTTGGTGGATCTTATTATTCCATTCTTATTTATATATTTATTTTTATTCTTCTACTTTATTTGTGCATCAACATGACAATCACAAGCATTTAAGTATAATAACAGTATAGATGTTTTTCCAGGGACCGATTTCTGTAGGGCTCTTAAAAGCATGAAATGGACTTCAGTGAAATCCTAAAGCTCCATAGGGTTTAATTGCATGACATTAAAAGCTCATTAAATAGTTTTCACATATGAAGCTAAAAAATATACACAAGCTAAGAAACATGAAAATAAAATAAAAAATGCCTATGAATCTATGAAGGCTTTCTGTGCCTGCTCAAAATTCAGTGTAAAGACGCAATGCTGCATCAAAGCCAGACTAAATTATGCTTGTTCAGTTACACCTCAGTGTCGTACTCATTATCCAAGTATAGAGTTATATTGGGCACAGTAAAGGGTAGCATGCAGGTCATATATTTCTGAAGTTTTGGGCTACTTTGACTGTGGTTTGCTTGTATTTGGAGGTTGATCAGTATTATCCATTCAGCACACGGATGGTGAGCGTCAGAACAAACCTGCACCATCTGTCCCCATCGAAAAGAGCAGAATCTCTTTGGAGGTCAAGACTTTTCCTTGTTTAACCTTCAGTAAGAGCAAGACACATGTATGTCAGATTCACACAGACATTTACCTGAACAGACATTAAGCTCTTATTTTTCTTCTCTGCTCAAATGATTCATTCGTTTCAATATCGGTTTCATTTTTACAAAACCAAATCTGTTAGTAACATCATCTCTCATGTTAACTTAATAGCGAACATTTCTTTAAAGATCAAATCATTTTTGTGAAGTGACCATTTGGAGATTTCATATATGTTTTGTTCCTGAATGACTCACTTCTTTCATCGCTGAATGAATCAGGTGAGTAAATAATTCAATGTTTCACTCACACAGTCGTGTGTTTTGTACCTAAACAAATCAGTTGTCTTGAATGAACTGTCTGAGTAAATGAGCCACTGATTCACTGAATCAAAGGCCCTCATCGAAAATAAATAATTAAAATAAATACATGATTCGTTCAATTAAATATCGGTTTCATTTTACACAAAACCAAATCGGAGATTTTGTAGTGGTCTCATTTGAACTTAATCATAAACATGTTATTAAAGATTGAATCATTTCTGTGAATCAGAAACTGTCCATTTCAAAGTGATTCAACACTGATTCAGTGATTCACTCGTTGTCCCCATTCAAAAATGTCCTCCATTGCATTTTATTCAGATATTTTACTTTTATTTATGAATTATGAATAACTTGATATAACTATATTTTAACTTAAAATATAAATATTTCAGTCAAAAAAAAAATGGCTGACTAACGTCTATATGTATTGTTCTTTTTATCTGTACACTTTTCAGTGAACAAATAGTGTGACAGCGGAGAAAACACAAATAAGAGCACAATAATAACCAGCTTCCCCTCCGTGATCCTAATTTGTCTGCTTTAGATGAGAATAAATTCTATAAATATATAATGCATCAGACCCTGTTTGTTGCGGCACAAATCTAATCTCACGGTGAAATGAGAACAATTTCCAGCAACAAGAGCACATTACAGCAAAGAAGTGCGACGGAGTGTGTTCAATGATGACGGGAAAAGAGCAAATAAGAAAAGACGGGAAGCATTCAATCGCAGAGTACATAATATGTTATTTAATATTACAAAAAGCATAGTTATGCTCCTAAAATGAGATCGCATTAGTCAGATTTTGATGTTATAGTATTATTCTATTCAAATCAAAGCCTCAAATTATTTTTTCCCCCTCCTCAAAGTTTTTCAAAACATTAAGTCTTTCTACTTCAAAATTTCACATTTAATTCAGAGTGTTCTTTGTATGTGATTATGAAATTTACTTGCAATATCATACATAAAAAACAAAATGAACTCTGGTTGGCCACTTTCTGATGGCTCATTGCTTTATGTTCGTGTAGTGAACTGGAGCTGTTCCCTTCATATCTGAGCTTCATCTGTTGAGATGAACTGAAGTCACTGAGCAAAGACCAGCGCTGATCTATCAATGTGAGGTCTTGTAGCATTAATTCTGCTCGAAAAGCTTAGCTGAATCCGAATCGACCCATCGGCACTGAGTCCTCACCAGAGAGCTAGCATTGATTTCTGTCTCTGAGAGAGAGAGAGAGAGAGAGCGATCGTTCCTTCCTCGACCCAGTTAGGAAATCACATCTAGGCTCTATGACAGAAATACATGCAGGAGAACTGGATCTTAAATCCACCAAAAATCCACCTTGTTTCCTATTTCAGTCTCAAAGCAGATCACGAGAATTGCAATATGACCTATAGTATTACAACATAATCTATTTAGGCAAATATTCTACACCTGTGCTCCATATATTAACTCTAATTCATACATCTGCACTGTGGACTGTAATCACTTCTGGCATTGTTTGTGAACTTGCATGTATCTAATGCTGAGTTAAAAAAATTGCATCAAATAATCTTCAAAAATATTTGTTCAGAAATTGCGTTTCTATTCTAATTTTGGCTAAAGACGCAGTGCCTAAATGCTTTAAAGCAGATGAGATGCAACTTCTTGAAAGTCACAGCATGCAGAAACCTTCTCAGAGAAGTTGCATCTCTTCATTTATTCCCTTTCGAGTATCACTGCTAAAAAATATAACAGCTATAACTTAGTTATAGTTATAGTTATTGTTATATTTGTTCATCTTAACTCATCCCAACAACAGAGACAAAAAACATGACCGAAATCAACAACATGTCAGGAATAGACAATTATTGTTTGCATTAGGGATTTATGATTTGGAGAAGAAAAAATTGCAAATTTGTAATCGCTATATAAAATGCTATTTTAAAACAAAATCCGACAAATTTTGGCCAACATTTTGCAATTATATATGATTTATGGCTATATGATAATAATAATTATTTTTATTTTTATTACAATAGAAAATACAAAGTATTTAATAAAAACAAAATAAGGAGGATTAATATGTATAATTTTGCTGTTAAATAAAAAATATAATTTTAGAAAAAATATTTTATTTATTAAAAATGAATACTAATGAATGTATAGCTTATTTTTCTTCATTTTCAAAAAATAAATCATCAAACTGTTATTTTGATGACATTTATTTAATTAAATCACAGCTTTTGTGATTTGATAATTGCACAAAGCCTAATCGCAATTTCTTTATTATTATAATTGAACACCTACATTTTTTATTCAATTCTAATTGACTTATTTTTATAGCATGTGAGCTTGAGCCATAATATAATGACAGACTTTTCCTAAAATAAATCTTTGTTAGTCATTGATATGAATGTGAATGCTAACAGATACTTTCTCCAAATATTAGAAACCTGCTTGGTCAGAATAAATGATATACCGGTAACCACATAACGTAGAAGACTGTGGCTAAATAAAGATCTCTATCCTCAAAGCTTTTATGCTTTCAGTTTGCTTGTCTAATACTCCTGGCTTCTGCTGGTCTGACTAAACTGAGGGTCCTTCACAGTCGCTCAGGCAGAAATCTGACGCATATTAATTATGCACGACAATCCACATACTGTATGGAATTATGCAAATGTAAAACAATGCGGCAATGAAATATTTCAATGCACAGGGATGCAGGAGAGTCAGAAACACACTTCAGCTGTCAGTCGCATGCTAATGAAAAGCCTTTGCCTTTATTTGAACAAAACAGTGAACTCAATCCACAGGCAGATTAGAAAATATCCGAGTTATGACTTTCCTCTGAGATCTGAGTATGGCTTTCAGGTACTTCACACACCACTGGTGACGAGTGTTGTAAGCCATAAAAGTAGCACATGACCAGATTCACATCACACTGCTGGCGTTAAGAAAGCGCTGAGCAGGAGCAGATCTGGTTTGTGTCGACAGTGAGACTCTTAAAAGCAATCAGTCCTGCTGTCACTCACCCTCGCTGGGTCTGAGGATCTTCTTAACCTCAAAAAAAGTGCTTAAAACAGTTTGTTTGCTCATTTTCAGGCGAGAGCAAACAATCCGGCCTGTCTGGAGAATTTCAGCTCCTGGTCAAAGCCATTTCCTCCTCATCTTCAACCTCACATGAGGAACAGAGCAAATCACACTCGCATAAAGCACCGGAAATTGCTCTGAAGATGTTTTCTGGAGCAAAACAACACAACTGTTTGTGTCACGGAGTAAAATAGTGCCACGATGCAAAACATCTTAGTCTAAAGAAACACAGAAACAATTAAATAATAATTTCTTGAAATATGAAGCATATTTACAACCTTATTATTTTACATTGTGACATTATTTTCATGCACATTTTCACTCAAACCAAACCTAAAACATCACTAAAAGCAATGACATATTATCTAACTTTTTATTTATTTATGCATGTCTTTAATGTAGTCTGATTTATATACAAATGATTTATAATGCATTTATAATGTTGATGCAATGAAATATTTACACACCGAATGCGCAGGAAATAAATAAATAAAGCAAAATGCAAAACATCTTAATAGAGTAAACAATTAAACAAATATTTTGCCTTAAAAATGTGAAGCCTATTTTAGGACTGTATAAATTAAAATTATGTCTCATTTAAATGAAAGTTATTTAATGACCGTACTATTCATTTATGCAATAAAGTAACATAAAAATATCAAGTAAAATATTACTCCATTAAAATTATGATCTAATTAGCAGCATCAGGAAAATAATGGAGATGACAAATAAATAAATAAATAACAATAAATTACAAAGGGATATGGTCTCGTCCATTACGTTAAAGTTGTGTTCTTGATTGTGATGAAAATAATAATATCACAATGTGAAAACATCCTAATAGTACTAAAGACACATTTCATCTTCTCTATAAATGAAATGTGGCCTGAATATGAAGAGTTTTTAATCGTGATGTGAATGAGTCCCATGTGTTTATGAATCGGTCTCAGTTCCTGGGGTTTTTCAGGCTCACGTCTTTCTTTTTCATTTGGTTTTCAGTGCAGATCGGGTTAAATGGTCAAGAAGACGCAGGCCGAAGCAGGTGTACCACACGCTTCACATCACGTTACATCAGGTTTCATCAGACGTGAGATTCACACGAGACTTAACGAGATGTCTTGCTCTTTGATTACATACAAAATTTATATGTTAGGGCTCCATGTTCTATATAGTATTCAAGAATGAGGGAAAATATGATTTTAAAGTACTCTAAATAGCATAAGCATGATGTCACTGTAGATCTAGACTAAAGGTCAACATGCATTTATCTCACTCGCACAGATTCACAATTCCTCCAAATGAAGGAAAACAGTCAAATGCAAAATTAGAATATGATGCAAACACAATAATTAAATGCTAAATAACACAAATATCATTTATGTATTTAATCCCAAATTACTCAGTGTTTTTGCATACTTATAAGCAAAAATGACTTGCGATAAATATAACATTTGTATATTCTGTACTTTCTTCTCTCTTCTAAACGTGATTTTATTTTTCCTTCAGTCTTATTCATTTCACTTTTTTGCTGTGAAAGGCCTTTTAAGTTTACCAATAAATATCCCTTTTTTATATTAATAGCAAAGAACATCCCAGATTTAAAAAGCAATGCAAATGCAACATAATGCATTATTCTCCATATAAAAGTAACTGACACAATTAGTTACTTTCTAGGAAGTAACGCAATATTTTAATGCATTACTTTTAGAAGTAACTTCCCCCAACATCTGTGACCATGGTCACAGATATAAGTCGCTGTCGTATATTTGTAGCAATAGCCAAAAAAACATTGTGTGGGTCAAAATCATAATTATTATTTAATGCCAAAAATCATTAGGATAATATAAAAGATCATGTTCCATGAATATATTTATTATATAATATATTATATTAGTAATATGCGTTGCTAAAAACAAATAAATCTCAACCAAATATTGTCTGATATTTGAATGGAACTATTATTTATTCAGGTCACAAATATATTAATGTTGTATTTCTTGGACTGTATTATTCTATTAAAAAAAATAAATAATAATTTATAAATTCCATAATAATGTTTTAGCAAAATATTACTCTATCACACTAATGACCATCCAACTTACTTTTTTTTTTTTTTTTTTTTTTACAAAACTATGAATATTCTATGTAAAATATAGTACTCAGGACAGTGACAATTTTAAGAAATAAATATTTTGATGACACTAATCAAAGAAAACGTCTTTATATCATATGCATCAGGAGCTCAATGTGTTTGATTATGTATCTCGCCAGTAATGGGCTTCTGAACTACGGCCAGACAAAGCAAAGAAGCACTCCAGGAGTGTGTGAAAGCAGATCAGAAAGGACACGATCCAGCTCCAGACACACATCAGCCGGACAGGAGGATCAATGATGTCCTGGACACCTCAGGATCTGGACTGAACACAGACAGATCTCCAGCCTCGTCTTCCAGCGTGCCTGGCATCATCCTATGCATTTACATGTCTTAAAGGGACAGTTCACCCAAATGAAGACTACGGTTAGAGGTGCACAGAAGCTCAAAGCTCCTCACTACTCTACATGCTGTCAAAATAAAAGTCTTGTTTAACTTGAAGAAACTATGAAACAAATATATAACAAATTACATGCATACAGAGTGGAATGTATTTTTGAAATTAATAGCAATGATAGTAAAATTATTCAAACTTAATTTTTATGAAATATCAGAATATTTCATCCATGTTTTAATTTTAGCTTTACCATTTGTTATGTAATACATTGCCAAAAAAAAAAGAATTAGATTTTTTATTACATCATTAATTATAAATAAAAAAGTTATAAATTATTAAATTGCATTCATTAAATTGATCAGACACACCTTTTGATTATTAAAAATGATATAATAACCAGAACAATGAAAATTTCACGGGGGCCCTAAAAATGTAATTTGTCATAATATTTTATTATTATTATTTGTCTTTCAATAAATTGTACAAGTTTCCTATTCAATTAATTAGATATGCTTTTTTTATTACTAAAATATATTTTAACCATCCATAAAATGCAATCCAAATAGATAGAATAGAATAAAAATAAATAAATGAAGTAATAGTAATAATAAAAAAACAATAGTTTTAGTAAATTTTAACTGAAAAAATATATAAATAATAATAATAATAATAATAATAATAATAATAAATAAATATATATAACTTCACATTGGAAAAAGACCAAAATGAAGTTGTAAATCACTAAAAGATCCTCCACATTAGAAGTAAACAAAAAATTAAAAAAGAATAATCTCTTATTTTTGGATAAACAGTTTGATCCTGTGCTGCTTCAATACTCCAAACTGCCTGTCAATAGTCTAGAAAGCAGAAAATCTGCTCTTTAGGCTCTTAATATACTCTCAGAAAACAATGAGACATGAAACAACAGTCCAGTCCATCATGAACTCACAAGGAAACAGTTTAGAGTTTTAATTCAACACATTCAGGCTGTTTAACAGGAATAGTTTAAAAACTGCAGATGATCTGAGAGGGATAAAGTTTAATTAATAATGCAAATGATGTGAGATTAATATCCTGCATGACAGCTCTTGATGCGGTGCAATAACTGCAGCAGAGCAGATTAATCTGCTACACACAACCTCAGGCAAATCTCTTCACAGGTCAGAGGAGAAAGAAAACCGCATTCATATTTATGCCAGAGATGGAAAACAAATCTCTTTCACCCGGAGGCCTGATGCAGTACAATGCATTCTGGGTAATTAAACAGTTGTGCACAGAGAAAAAAAGAACCGGAGGCCAAAGTCTGATGACGTACCACATGAGTGACATAAATAATTAGTGTTACATTCATAAAAAAATATTACACTGACCACATGTAAACCCATCACTGTGCATTAGCACAAATACAGGAGCACTTACTCTTAAAGGGACTACATAAAAAATATTATTTTCCCTGACAAATTTAGCCTTTATTTTTTTATGAACACTTAAAATCACTTCGACTGTGACTTCGCTTAGCAAACTGCTATTAATTATTAGGATGCTATTAATATTAAAGATCCAGATTAGCACGCATTTTGACTAACACTGTGCCGGAGGGGAGACGTCTGAGGACATGTCTGGCATGTTTACGTGATTCATTGTGCTCTGACGGAGCAACAAATGAAATTGCTCATTAAAAATGATAAGAAATAAATGAAACTGTAATACGCCTGAGACCGGCAGGCAATTAAAGGTTTAAAGAGGGTGACAGCATGACTGTAGCCCACAAAATGATGGATGGGAGCTTGAAATTCAGTCGCTGACAGGGTTCAAGAAATCAGTTGAATTCAATCCACAACAGAGACGTGTGTTTATGCAAACTCACACCTACACGCTCACAGACGGGTCACCGAATGTGCTGATGACGCAGTGAGACGAGCCACAATGAAAAGCAAGATTAAAAGAGATCTTTAGCATGTCTTGAATTATTCATGAAGCCGGGCAGGGCGCCAGGTTTCCCATCGCTTTGTCTCAGAGAGACAGCTGGGTTCACATACAGGGAACAAACACAAAACACGCTTGAACATGCAACATACAACTACAGCCAAAGAACCGACTAAATGCATTTATTTATTTACTTCAGTGCATTTTGTCAAAAAAAACCAGTCCAAAAAATAATAATGAGAGCAGAAGAGAAATACTGAGTCATGTAAAAATACAGAACGAGACGCGTCCTACACAATGAAGGCAACGAACAACAATTTATTAAGGGATGCAATGTAAACTTGAAGCATTTATACATCATTTTCATAGCCATTACACAATGCATAACCAAAAAAAACATACACATATATTGTTTTGCATTAGATTGTATAATTTCAAGATTATTAATCTTTTAAATAACTAAGGGTTAAATCATTCTCTGCTTCAAAATGCATGATGTTAACGATATATTGTTGAAAAATGTGCAGTTAGCCTACTTTAAAAATTACTACATTGCATTGTTGCATAAACAGAGAATGCACAAGGCAAATTGTCGTATAAATTCAGATTTCAGAAAGAGCAGTTTGTCATTTGAGATGCATATCCATATGTTAAGAAGAAGCGTCTTACTGATATGAAGAGTGACATGATATTAATACAGTCTGAAAGCAAACTGATTCAAAATAATGGAACAATCACATAATGTTCATTACTTGCCCTGATTTGGACTCAGCCCATGTGACTCTTCTCTCCTCCAATCACAAGGCTCATTTCCCCCTCCATCATGATATTGCGCCAGATTAGGTAGACAAAATATTTAAGGCTGAAGTAGGTTATCATTCCAATATGCTGATTTAGTCTCAATTATTAATAATTTGATTATTTTCAATGGTGAAATCAGTTGTGCTACTTCATATTTTTGTGGAAACCGTGATGCTTTTCTTCAGGGTTCTGTGAAGAGTAGTAAGTAAAAAATAA